>NC_143250.1:26770000-26802500 GCF_984573655.1 Nuphar pumila | reverse complement strand
TGAATACTGAACACATGTAAAACCCACGTGGAAAAAAAAATATCAGACCCGGGTCAGGTCTGGACCCGACATGGGCCCATCCTCATTAGGGTTTTAAAACCCGACGCAGGAGAAAGGGTTTTTAAGAAAACCCTCTCCCCTGTGCGCCGCACCCCGCCCGTGTCGCTTCACCCCTTCAACAAGATAAGGGAAACCCTTGAGGGTTTCTGTAACGCCCCAAAAATCCAGGACTTGTAACTTTTAGAATAGTTTAGAAAGCTTTGAAATCATACAATAATCAGAGTTTAAATAATACTTCAGCGGAAAATAGTATTTTTTAAAACCACAAGTCAATGGACCTTGAGCGCATTACAGCGTAAACTTTCCTTTGTCAAATCCCGCACAACCATTGAAATCAAATGGTTTAGAAATGGAGTTTCAATAATTGAGAATTCGTTTGTTGAAACCAAGAAGAAGTTTACTAAAACAGTTTTATTAACTCATGGTTTAATAAAAGAGAAATTTTGAAACACACTTTATACCAAATTTACCAACATGTCCTCAGGAGCGAAACGTCAGGGAAAGAGCTCTAGCTTGATCTCATCACGCCATCGTGCCATCGCAGACCGTATTACCTATTCAAAACCTGCCCATAAAATGGGTCAGTTTCGCTAAAAACTGATAGGTGCACAGATATGACAATATTGAACATAATTAAGCAGAATAATTTAATAGGTCAAGTAGACAAGCAATTATATAACAATTTAATTTCAACAGATTCACAGAGCAACTATCATGAGCACAATGCTAACATTATTACAAGCATTTTACTGGCACAAGTAGACTAACTACTACAAGCAAAGCACTGCACAAGAAAGTTAACTAGCCAAATACAATGCTTCATCAACCACACACACAATTCTATAAGTATTGAACCTGTTGTATCCTATAACTTTCATATGTACCTAACTGAACACATTGTGTGATCGGATTTAAATTATGTTTTGATATTAACTGGCCAAGCGGGTATGCACAAGACACGACTCTAGAAACAGCCTAGACTGATCCGGGGGTTTATTATGCTATGTATTTTATGATAACCCGGATAACTGACTGAGTCCGCACCCGCACCTAAGGGGACGGTCGGTGACCAAGAGAGAAATCCCCAAAGCAGCATAAACAATGGATGCATCCCAAACATGGAGAGCTACCACCTAGGATAATTATGGTAGTCTCATTCCCCTAACTCCGATGACTGGGGAAGCCGAGTCTTTTGCTCGTGACTGCCATTAATGGTCTGTCCATCGAAGTTTTGTACCTTCCCGTCCTCTCTCCTGACAGGAGTCAGCGATTCGAATGAGTATATCAGGGGTAGTTAACTGAAGACTCATTCTACATACTCTGGTCTTTCGACCAACTCGAGTATCTTGCCGGTGAAGGCGAAAACATCACTTATTTAGGTGATCACAACATTTTGTTATTTGCACTCATCGAGGTTGCCACAACCTACTCATCCAGTCATCGCAACATAAGAAGACGTACTTGTCAAAAAGTACGGTCGTACTTGTCAAAAGTACGACTACGATGAAAGGGAAATGGTTCCACAAAAGAAACCCCAACATATATTATCTGCAAAAGAATTAATACAACATATCCTGGCAAGATAAGTCTTGAATTCAATTCAACAACATTTTTCATATTTCATGATGCAAGGTCATCTCGGATCTCTCGTCCGATCAACAAAGTACTTAACATGTTGTGCATGTCTAAAAGTACGCTATACTGAACCAAGGAGGTGTGTGGGCTTCTCAAAAGGAACACCCAACACACAACTTTATAATGATCCCAAGAATAAAGGAGTACTCGTTGGGCACGATTCATCCTTAAAAGCCATAATGCCACATTAAGTCATTCACACAAGACACAACACTATCAATCTTACATCCAAAATTTATCTTAGTATCGACATGTGACACTAGATTGATACATAAAGAATGGGTCCTTCAACATAACCCCACTCATTCATATGCTCATGCCCCTGATCGGGGTTATTCGAATTGAGCCGCAACTTGAATCAAGGTTATAAAACATTTCTCCCAAGTGTGTGGACTTGAGAGGGGCCACATGTGACTTCGCAATCCTGCAAGACTTAATCATACTTTGCAAAAGTTGTGCATTTTGAAGAGCACCAAGTTCGCAGAAGGAAACTCGTTTTTAGAGAACTGAAATGCACAAGCACAACTTCTAGTGTTTTGAAAACAAGTGAAATCAGGATAGACGCAAGACTGCATTTATGTAAGTACATATTTACCATAGGTGTGAGCATATACAGATTATAACATGACAACAAGCGACTCTCGACTTGCAATGCCACACATCGAGCAAAAACACATAAGTAACACACGAGGTACCAAAACCATACCTTGACCACTTAGATAGGCAAACACATAAGGTCATGAGTAATACACGAGATACAAAGTCGTACCTCACTCAAAGGAAACGTGCAAGCAAAAATGGATGCAAGCAAACAAGGGCATATGTATTTCAAGAAATATGAAACCACACCTCAACTCATAATCAACTTATGCAAAATAATGATCGAAGAATGAAATTATACATCGACCCATAGGAACGAACAGGCAAGCAATTAAGGGCATAAGTATTGCAAAGAGTATGAAACCACCTTCAACCACATAAGCAAATACGCAAATTAATACTCAAAGAGTAAAATCATACATCGACTCATAAATATGCAGACAAGAAAATATGCAACGCAGAAACAATATAAATCTAGCATGGGCATCTTAATTATTTCAACTTAAATACGTTCCTCAATTGCCCTTTGTGCGACTTTACCCTACCTTGGGATGTCGTGCAGCTGCGTATGCCTACGCGAGAGGATAATACGAGGGTTGAGCTGTGGAGCACGATCGGGACCTGTTGCGTAAATAGGCAAGAGTGTTAAATATTCAATTTTGCTAATATAATTAATGGTGCAACGGGGCAAGGGTAGAATTAGGCGATGGCGGCACCGACGACAACGGGGCGACAGGGAATGAGCCACTGTAAAAAAAACGAGGCGGCAGGGGGTCAGCCCCTGCCGACAGCAACGAGGCGGCAGGGGGTCAGCCCCTGCCGACAGCAACGAGGCGACAGGGGGCCTACCCCTGCCGACAGCAGTGAGGCGGCAGGGGCTGAGCCCCTGCCGACAGCCATGAAACGGCAGGGGGGCCAGCCCCTGCCGACAGCACGAGACGACAGGGGACCAGCCCCTGCCGACAGCATCGATGCGGCAGGGGGAGGCAGCCCCTGTCGACAGCCACGAGACGGCAGGGCTAGCCCCTACCGACAGCAACAAGGAGGCATGGCCCAACCCCTGCCGACAGAGAGAGGGAGAGAGCTCGGGACGGGGGGGGGGGGGGGTGACAGGGGGACAAGCCCCCTGCGTGCAGAGAATCAAGGGGCAGCAGGGGGGTTATCCCCTGCCCTCCCAGAAGCCAAGAGGCGGCAGGGGGGTGAGTCCCTGCCAGCCCCACAAAACAAAGGGCGACAGGGGCACTACCCCTGCGCGCCAAAACCCCAGAGGCAGCAGGGCGAGCCCCTACTTGCCGGGAAACATGAAGCGGCAGGGGCATTGCCCCTGCCTACAGGTGATCTAGGGGTGGCAGGGGGACTGACCCCTGCCAGAAAAAGAGGGACCGGGGCGGGGGTGACAGGGAGGGCAACCGACCTTCCGTCGGTTTCCCTATCACCCATAGGGGTGAGGGGGTGTCGCAGGGGCCATTGGTTCCCTGCCGGCACTCCGGCGCACCCCCAGAGGGAAGAGGGGACGACAGGGGCCCATAGGCCACCTGTCGGGCCCCCGATGGGCACAGGGAAGGTGGGAGGCTGCGGCAGGGGCTGTGAGCCGCCTGTCGGCCTCCCGGCGAGGTGACGGAGAGGGGGGGGGGGTGAGGAAGAGAAGAGGGAGGAGGAGAAGTGGCGTACCTGGGAGGCGAGGTGGCTGGCGATCGCCGGCGTGCGCAGGGAAGGAGGAGGCGTCGGTCGTGGTTGCCGCCTGCAGGGAACGAGAAGGGGGGCGGGGCATCGTTCCTCCCCTCCCGCAATGCTCTTAAAGAGCTCGGGGAGGGGTGACAAAAGGGGAAACCCCGATGGGTTTCCCTATCGGGCAGAAGGCGCGATGGGGGGCGGCGCTCGGGAAGAGGATTTAAAATCCTCTTCCTGCGTCGGGTTATCTTAAAACCCTATCGCAGGCGGGCCCGGGTCGGGTCCGATAAAATAATTTTTTTTTTTGTAAAACGTGGGTTTTACAGTTTCCCTGATTGCCGCCCCTCCCCGAGCTCTTTAAGAGCATCGTAGGAGGGGAGGATGGACACACCTCCCTTCTCTCCTCCTCACTCTCCACGCGCCGACCCCCTTCTCGTTCCCTGCGCGCGACACCGACGCTGTCGATCCTCCCCTAGGTATGCTCTTTTTCCCCTTTATTCTCTTCTTCTTCTTCCTTTGTTGTCGGAAGACCGGCAGGAGGCCGTCGGCCCCCTGCCGTGCCTCTCCCTTCTCCTCCCTCTCTCTGTCGTCTCGTCGGGAGGTTGACAGGAGGCCGATGGCCCCTGTCGTGCCGTCCCTCTTTTCCCTCTCCTTGAGGGTTTGCCGGGAGGCCGACAGGCGGCGCACGGGGTCTGCCGCACCTTCCCCCTTTTTTTCTTTGCGTTGTCAGGGGGGGGGGTGCTGGCAGTGGGGCCGGCAGTCCCTGCCATGCCTTTTTCCCCTTTTTTTCGCCACTATTTTGTCAAGCAGGGGCTGGGGCCCCTACCATTCATCGTTTTGTCAGACAGGGACCGAGGCCCCTGCCATTTAGTATTGTCAGGCAGGGGCCGAGGTCCCTGCCATTTGTTGCTTTCGTGAGGTAGGGGTCGAGGCCCCTGCCGTTGGCTGTTTTGTCAGGCAGGGGCCGAGGCCCCTGCCATTCCATGTTTGTCAGGCAAAGGCTAAGGCCTCTGCCAGTCGTTACTTTCATTAGGCAGGGGCCAATGCCTCTGCCATTTGCTGTTTTTGGCGGGCAGGGGCCGAGGCCCCTGCCATTCGTTGTTATGTCAGGCAGGGGCCGAGGCCCCTGCCACTCATTGTTTTGTCTCCGAGGCCCCTGCCATCCGCTGTTCGCCGTTCAGTTCTTTCCTAGTAAGCAGGGGCCTTGACCCCTGCTACTCATCAGACTCCGTACGATAGGAGTCTCAACCCTTGCCGCTCATGCTTTCCACCTACAGGGCAGGCCTTACCACTGCCCTTCTGTTCTTTTTGACAACTATGACATAATAGCTCACATACTCTTGCAGATTTACGCAATGGGTCCCGTTCGTGCTCCGCGGCCTGACCCCCGTATCATCTACACTCGTAGGCGCACACAACTACACAACATCTCGAGGTAGGGGAAAGTCGCACGAGGATTTTGGATGAATGAAATAAAATATAAGAATTCTGAGATAAAATAATTTATATTGCATACATGTAGAACAATATAACTCGTGATTACCTGTTTGTGTTTTTTTGTTCTTACTTTTCAAAAATTGCATGCTTGATGTATATTGTATGGGTAGGCTCATTTCTACATGAATTCCTATTACTGTGTTTCTGTACTTGCTCACCATTGTGATTGTACTGTAGATGCCTTGCTTGTTATTGCATGATAAATCTTGTTGCCACCCTCGGGCAAGTCTCGTGGGGTGTGCATGTGCACGTACCATATTTTATGCCTTTCAAAAAGGTGTGAAATTTGGGTACATACATCAAATCTCTTGAAGAGGATCTTCTTAGTGCAAGGCTTGACTTATCAAGCACGATATCTTGTTTTAAAAATGCATATTTCATCTGTGTGTTGCTAGAGTCAACTAAAAGTACCCCGAGTAGGTTACTCGGAGGAAATGATTGGATCCACAACGAGACCAAGACTTGTCTGAGATTTCCTGTTTCTTAGTAATTGAACCTGCCAAGTATATTACTGATTTTATGGAATACTGTGATGGGTTATCCTTCGAGAAACCCACAAGATGCTATCATAACCGGACTTTTAGACAGGTACGATATCTATAGTGCGATAAGAAGTATGAGAGGTCGTTGAGTACCTTGAAGTGTGCAATAAGCACTTTATTGAAATAAAGGAAATAATGATGTCGGCCTTACATGCCAAATACTCAAAGAGCAATGCATATCATGTATGAACTAAAGGAATTGCAATATATTAATTGATTGCTCTCTCATCGTAGCCGTACCTCTAGGTAGGTACGACCGTGCTTTTGGACAAGTACGTCATGTTGGTGTTACGATGTTTGAATGATGAGGTTGTGGCAACCTCGAAGCGTGTATATGACACAATGCTGAGATCACATAAATGGTTACAACTCGCCTTCACAGACAAGATGCTCGAGTGGGTTTAACATACCAGAGCATGTAGAATAGGGCGGCGGTTAAGAAAGCTCCCTCGTACTCATTCGACCTTCACGGTTCATCAAGGGAGATGATGGATGGTACAAAAACTCTGATGGACAGGTTGTTAACAACCACCCCACGGGCAAAAGACTCAGCTTCCCTAGTCATCGGAGTTAGGAAAATTGGGATTACCATAAATTATCCTAGGTGGTAACACCTAGGCACTTCTGCAGAAGTTGGATGCATCCATGGGCCACGAATGCTTTTGGGGATTTACTCTCTTGGTCACTGACCGTCCCTTTATGAGCGAACTCAGTCAACCATCCAGGTTAATGAAAAACACCTGACATAATAAATTCCCGGATCGGTCTCGGTTGTTTTTACGTTTCTCGTCTGTACGTACCCACATGCCAGTTAATATCAGAACTTAAAGAATATCATTTTCATAATAAGTTGTAGATGATTGAGATTTATACTACTCGAAATGTTGTTGCTATATCTGTTTCAAGACAATAGATCTTTGCATATGTTGTATCTGGCAGAGTAGATTACTTTTTGTTCTTGTTGCTTTTAATGTAATAAACTGTTTATCTCATGAATGTCCTGCTTTATTTTATTCTACATTGTCTATTTGTGCACCTACTAGTTTGTTATGAAACTGACCCATTTTATGGGCAAGTGATGAGTAGAACTTCACAGGCGGCCGATGGCGCGATGGAACATGGCTCAAGATTTTCCTTCTTTCTGCTGGCGTCTTGGCTCTGAGTTTTGAGTTTTTCTTTAGATTATTGGATAGTGGAAAAATGCTCATTTTTTATTAAACTGCTGATTTTATTAATAATCTATTGTTTTATTTTCTCACTTCCTTTAAGTAGTTGTTTCATGTGAAATGATGATTTTATTGCTAACGTACCAAAAATTTGATAGCTTGTGCTCCTTTCTAATTTGCTTCCATTATCGATTTTAAAAGTAAAAACTTAAATATTTGAAAGGTTTTTCGTCAATGTTTTCAAAAACACAAGTTGAAATTTTGGAGCGTTACAACACATGCATATGAAGGTGGTATTTCATGCACATGACTATTATTGTTTTATGCACATTGTTAGATTGACATATATGAAGGTGCATTGGAAAACATGATAACATCATTGCATATATGGCATGTTATGATTTTTGCATATGTTGCATCGATGATCTAAAGGAATCATCATGGGCCTCGAGCCTTGGTTTGCTCATTTTTTATTTATTTTATATGCATTGCAAAAATCACATTAATGTTATTGCACTGTTCTATGCTTTTTCGCGGGCGGTGGTCCCATGATGGTTCTTGCAGGGGAATATGCGAGCTTTTGCCTTTGTTTGCATGCTGAATTGCAAATTAAAGAAATGAGATAATAATAATCAAATAAAAATAAAATAATAGTGTGATATACGTTCTGAGATCTCCCATCGGAAGAATGAGAATCTTAGAGTTTCGGCTTTGGGGGACCATGGAGATACAAAAACTCCGTATGCATTATTGTTTATCCCTGAACCCGATATTGGGGTTCTTTCTCCTGGCCACGGTTTTAGGGAGAGTCCGCTACTTTGCCTGGGGGTGGTGTGTAGACACAATTGTTGTTTTGGTATACCAAGAAAAGTGACACTTGTGGATGGGTGGTCCCTAGTGTCCCCGACATTAGATGGGTGGTCTAATGTTTCGAAGGCTGTTTCGGTCGAAGACTAAGTTTGAAACCTAGTAATAAAATACGAATTGTGTGCTAAGTTACCCTGAAAACCTAACTTGACATCGGAGATTTTACCCGTTTGGTGTATCCGCGGACAACGGTAATTAAAAAGAGGAACTTAAATTGTGTGCATTTAATAGAGACATGCATATGAAAAGAAAATTCTAATAAGATGTAACAATTTACTCATGTATTGCACTGAAGCCATGCATATTCCTGCTATGCATTAGGTCATGCATGTTTACCTGTTCCCTTAACTGTTAAATGCTGGTGAATACATAATGTTGTTTCCTAATGCATGTTAAATGATTTTATTGCTTAAATTGTGATCCGTGTTATTTATTAAATGTTTCTTCATGCTTAATAATTGTCTTTATTGCATGAATGCTTAATTGAATTATGGATTTATTGTAATTGCATTTCCTCTAAGTTATTGCATGAATTGTTATCTGTATTCTTTATGCTTATTTGGTTCATTAAATGGATTTGTACGCAGAATTCTTCGGATTTCTGACACCCTACTTTTGTTGTTTTTCACAGCCTCAGGGGATCAGTGAAGCGACTTGCTTCTGGGAGAGCTACAAGTGCTACACGTTTGCTAGATAACTTCACAGATGGATATCGTGACTATGCTTTTTTTACTTTTTCTTTAGATTTAATTGTTCATGCACTCTGATTCTTTTTATGCAATTGTCTCGAGACTACTATTTCTTACTTAATTAATAAAATTTTGGTTTGCTATGGTGTAGATGATAAATGTAAGATCCCTTGTGGTTGGTTGAGTTATCCAATGGAGAGTGGAGCTGTAAAGCCCTCGGGTCTCTGGGAATGTTTCCGTAATGGTTTAAAAAAAAAATTCTGCACTTTTTAAGGGGTATGAGTTGGGGTCGGTACACTCCATAGGCATAAATAAGTTGAAAACATTACCGTTTGCCGTCTGTTTTAACTTATTTGTAACTATAAAATGAAGATATCTGTTCTTTCATGACATGGTTGTACCAGGGTTGCAGAGGAGCTGACATGTGATAGGTATGGCCCTCTCTAATGAGACATCGTTCAGATTCAGATGTATGAAATAGCTTTTTCATTATCAGTTTTGTTTTCCTTGAGATATGGAATGTGGATTGTGAAAAATTCAACTTATGTGGTCAGAACTAGTTCAAACCTGTTCTTGAGAACTTCATCTGGTGCAACACCGCAGGTTGCATACTTTTCCTCAACTACATTTTGATACAGTTATCCCCCACCCCCCTCAACCCCCGCATAAAAAGTAAAAAATGTACTGAAAAATGCCTAATATGCCCAAGCCAATTAAGGCTGACCACCTATGTCACATGGGTGCGGGCGCGGGTGCGGGTGCGGGTGCGGGGATTCAGCACTTCCAAAAAACCCGGGTGCGGGGGTGCGGCAGGGGCAAAAATGTAATATATATATATATATATATATATATATATATATATATATATATATATATATATATATATATATATATATATATATATATATATTCCCCCTATGCGGGTTGGGGGTCCAATTTTTTTTGCTGGTGTGTTTATTTGAAGACTCGTTACCCACGTTCTGCTTGTTGTGTACTTTGAGGCAACGGGACAAAATTGATGAAACGAAAGGATTGGCAATCTGATTGACCCAGCCTGCTGCATTCTGCTGACTGTCATGATTCAATCATGTCTGAAACTCCCTGGTCTTCACGAAAAAAAATATAAGCGCAAGGTTTGATGTGGTTTGTTGGAGAGAGAGTCTTCATGAGGCCTACCACTCCACTGCCATGCCATAGGATTCTTCAAATTTCATTTTATATACAGCTGCACGACAGCTAAAAGAAATTTATTGGATTGGACATGTGGAAAAGAGAGGTCTACACAAGGCTACAGCTAGAGCACCCATCTCGTTAGGAGAACAGTGAATACTAATAGCCAGCAAGGCTACCACCATCATTATCATTTATTATGGAGAGAGAAAATCCTTTACGAAAAAGAAGGATCAACAAGACTACTACCATCATTATCATTTATTATGGAGAGAGAAAATCCTTTACGAAAAAGAAGGATCTGGATTGAAAAGGCTCTTCAATTTTAGATGGTTTTGAAAGTGCCCCTTTATAAAACAAGAGCAGCAGCAGCAAGCAGCTGTCAGCAGAATTCTTTTTTTAAAAATTCCGCAGCCCATTTCATAGGGCAATTTTTTAAAAAAAAAAAATCCAAAAAAAAATAGACCTAAATGATCCTGGGTGCGGTCAACGCACCCAGGATCGGGTTGACCGCACCCGCACCCGCGTCGAGTCGCGTCGACGCGGGTGCGACACCTTGCTAGTCGAATCCCTGTGACATAGCTGACCACATACCCTATTTGGTGCCTAGTCAGAAAAAGTGTGACCTTTTAGGTCCAGGCCGTTGACTTTCCCTGGACTAGGCGCTGACCTTGCGACTAGGATGATTAGGTGCCTAGTTAGCACCTAGCCATGAAATTTGACTATATACCTATGTATAACAATGTACTGAATATTCTATTTTGCTTTCCATCACATCCCTTTTTATTGTTCTGGCACTTTATTCCTTGATTTATTTACAAGTAGGCTTATAAGAACTATCAATCTTTAGTTGTGGTTATGGAAATTTTAGGGTGCATTATTTGAAGGGAGTGAGAAGCTTTTCTTTCTTTCCTTCATTTTTTTGTTTTGTTTTTAAGAAAGGATCAAGAAGCATCCCTGGTTTCATTTATTGCCTAAAGCCCAAGATCTGTGTTGCTGTTTTTTTTTCAACCAAATCTTGGCATACATCAATATCTTTCAGAAATTGACGGATCAGGATGTTTCAAGCTCATCATATGCTTTATGTCCCTGTAAGAACATGTTGGCAAGTTCATGCCATTTCTCTATGAAATTAGAATTGTACCGTAACTCTGAAAAGGATTTTTTTTACTGTGCATGTTAGGTCTATGTGGTCCTTTGTATGGACTGCATCATCACATGTCTAACATTTTAAACTGTTACCATGTATATTGAATGTTGATACCATTCCGATTGCTCATTGCAGGTGTTGGAGTCCATCTTGCAGGAAAGCTTTGTTCCAAATGATACCGATCTGCATGAAGATAGAGAGTTCTGTCAGATTGTTACTGGACCTAACATGGGGGGTAAAAGTTGCTACATTCGCCAGGTTGCTCTGATTGCCCTCATGGCCCAGGTATGATATGCCGATACATAGCAGTTTTCTGCATAACTTTTTTGAGGTTGGCTTGATCGGTTCTCGTGCTGTTGTACTTGCACATGTTGGTTTGTTTGTAGCTTGATTGTCCATTTACCCCTTTCTTTCTTATCTCTATGTTGTTTTTTCTGTCTTTATTTCCCCCCATTATCCTTTACTTGGCCCTTTTGATGCTTAATAAAGTGATCATTGATCAACATAAAGGGGCAAAAGTAATTCTTTCCTTCTTGAATTGTAATGTCAGCTGCCAAGAAATTCAGTCCTTTACAGTCTAGAAGAGCTTTAGCAATCTGAATTTGTTGTAAATGGTGGATGTCCATCTGAACTATTGAAATAACAAGGAGAAAAACACTGTTGGTTCTCTAATGAAGTTTTTGCAGCCACTACTTTCTGCAATTTATTTTTTCTTTCAGGAATCCGATTATTTTTGTTTCTTGATTCTGACCCCTTATTTATTGTCTTGGTCACCCTCTTATGAATCTGGCGCTTTAGTTATTATTAACTAGAAATCCTTGATATTGTAAATGGCAAACCAATCTGGGAGTTTGTTTCTTGGTTGGTGCTCGGCATGTTGTACAGTGTCATATAGGTATGCTGAGGGTGCAGGTACAGGTGCAGGTACAGTCATATGGTTATGAAGGGAACATCATGGGTATCTCTAAAACACGGGTGCATGTGTACCACTACAGATATCCTTGACATTGTGAATATAACCAATCTGGAAGTTATTTCTTGGTTGGTGCTTGGCATGTTATACATTGTTACATAGGCACGATGAGGGTGCAAGTGCCGGTGCAGTCACACAGTTATGCTGGGTACGTTGCAGGGATGCCTAAAAACATGGGTGCATGGGGGCAGTTACTGAAATCCTTGACATTGTGAAATACTCCAGTGAAGTTTTTGGAATTAGGTGTTTTTTTTGAAGATCATGGTTCAGCCTGAGGTTCCAGTGATCTCATGTCTGAGGTTCTGACATATGCCAATAATTACACTAAGTTGGACATCCATTGTTAGGCCTTTTGTAGAACTATGATAATTGCAACTCTTAGGTTGGATGCAGCCCTTTCTATTTACAAGGTGAAACCACTTTGTGAAACTTGAGTTGAGTAGGTTTCTGGTCTCTCCAAAGCTTTTCTGTGTGAGAATGCTCTCTTTTGAGTTTAGTTCTATCATGACTGTACCATTGGTAAAAACCGTAAAACCGCAATTGGTTGAGGCATTGAGAAGAGATTTGAGTGCATGTAGTTTGATGCTTATAGTGTTTTTTATGCCATACAGAGTTGGATTCACCAATGCGATGGTAAAAATGCTATTTGATGAAATACAGTTTGATGGCATGAATTGCATCAGTAGAGTGGTCAGGCCTTTTAGTGGCAAAAGGAATAAGTGGAGAGTAGTATGGTAATGCTGAGTTTTCTTGGCATGGTGGTATGCATGGTGTAAGAGGAATAGGAGAGTGCATAGTAGTTTGCATACTATGTGAGATGACATTTGTCTGTGTTAAAAGTACATTGGACTCTTAAGGTGTGATTGTCATGTGATTATCATGGTTTGATGTCTGTCTCCATTTTGGAATTAAGTGGTTTTTAAGAAATATTTGTAGATGTTATCACATGTTTTGGTTTGGTTTGCACAATCATAACCCCCAAAAAACTAGATATCAATGTTGAGGCAATAAATGGCCTTAAAACTTGGTTTGGTCAACTTTGTTTTAATGGTCTAGAGTCTCTCTCTCTCGCTCTCCATGCACACTAGTACCAAACCACGTGTTTGCACAGGAAAGAGGGAGTAGGATTGAGATACTATTCAATCATAGTTAATTTATGCCCAAAATCAAAATGTTACTTTGTTTTATTTAAGGGTGGACATCGGGCTGGGTACCCATCCCGCAACAGTTTTTTTTTGGGCTGGCATGTGAGAAGCTGTCATACGGGTGCATTGGTGGAGCCGATGTACCTGAGTCGGGTGCAGGGGCTGGTATTGCCTACACATCAGGTGTGGCATGAGCCGGGTCAGGTCCGGACCCAGCCTGGCCCACCCGAAAACTCCCCTTTTTTTCTCATTTTTGTTCTGGCCAACGAGTCAAAAC
Organism: Nuphar pumila; assembly: GCF_984573655.1. Classification (NCBI taxonomy): domain Eukaryota; kingdom Viridiplantae; phylum Streptophyta; class Magnoliopsida; order Nymphaeales; family Nymphaeaceae; genus Nuphar; species Nuphar pumila. Next base: position 26,789,058 of record NC_143250.1, on the reverse strand, counting down.
AAAGATAGAAGAAGAAGAAGAAGAAGAAGAAGAAGAGGAAGAGGAGGAGGGGAAGAAGAGGAAAAAAGAAAGAGAGGAGCAATGAAGGGGAAGAAAGAGAGAAAGAAAGAAGAAAAAAGAGGAGAGAGAGTCTACATACCACACCCTCCCTCTCCTTCTTTTCCATGAGACCAAGGTTTCAGTTGGTGGGTTCTGTACCTGCCCCCTCTCTTCCCTTTTCCAGAGAGAGAGGAGGTGGTGGGTGGGTGTCGTGTAATATCGCGTATTTTCACACTTAGTAAAAATTAAGATTTTCGAAAATTTGGCTAAGTATAGAAGAAAAATCGGTAGATTCTCGATTTAAGGCCGGTGCTTTTGAGTCTGGGCTTGGCCCAGGTCTCATTGTCAAGGCCTAAACGAGCCACTAAGAATGTGAGAAAAAGTTTTATTTTCGACCTTTAAATTCAAGCAAAATTCAAGTTATTTTCGGGCGAATTTCGGAAGCGAAATTCGAGTTATATATCGTTGGATGTGTTTCGAAATTCTGAGTGTAACGATATTTTATTTTCTTTGATGGAAAAGTTGGCTGATAGCAAATTTCCTCATAAAACATTATGAGGCTTATGTATATGAGGGCCTCGACTTGTTTCTAGAGAAACCTTCTCTCTCTCTCTCTCTCTTTGGGTGGGTGTAGGTGTACGAGGTATGGGGTGGGGAGAGTATGTGCATGTGCATATGTGGTTGTGGATGTGTTGCAGGTGTCTGTCTGTGTGTTGCTAGATTATTTCTATAGGCTTGTCTTTTTGTATATGCTGTTTTGGTTTTAATATTTGAAGATTTGAAATGGACTGACCATCTTTTTTATCCAGGTTGGTTCATTTGTTCCAGCTACATCAGCAAAATTGCATGTCCTAGACGCAATCTACACCAGGATGGGGGCTTCTGACAGTATCCAACATGGCTCAAGTACCTTCTTTGAAGAACTGAGTGAGACTTCTTACATACTTCATAACTGTACATCTCGTTCTCTTGTAATCATTGATGAGCTTGGTCGTGGCACAAGCACACATGATGGGGTTGCAATTGCTTACACAACATTGCATTATCTTCTCAAGAAAAAGAAGTGCATGGTCTTCTTTGTTACACACTATCCTGAAATTGCAGGCATTAAGAATGAATTGCCCATTTCGGTTGGGACTTATCATATGTCCTACTTGACAAGACAGAAATCCTTTGAAATCACCACTCTTAACACAGTTCAGAACAAAGAACATCGTGACAATGGTGATATCACGTTTCTCTACAAGATTGTTCCTGGTCTTTCAGACAGGAGCTTTGGCCTTAATGTTGCCTCACTTGCACAGGTTGGTTCTTGGGTTTCCATAACATTTTCTTGCCTCGTGTTCTTGCTTTTATTATCTATTGAAGGTTGCTTAGCATGATGGGTAAGAGGAGCACTTTGGTCAAGTAAAGAAGGCCACTGTGGTTTAAAATGTTAACCAAGTATGGCCTTCTAAGAATGAAGATTTCAGACATATTTGTCAGTGCATGTAGAAGGCCACATTTCATAGGCTTAAAACCTTCTGTTATTCATGTTGGTTGAGTGAGGATGTTTTCTGCTTTTAACTTTGGCTTCTTCAGCAAAGTGTAGGTTATCACTACATAATAAAAAAATTGAAACCTTGCAATTTTTGACATTATCATTTGTTATTGAACATGGAACACTATTCTGCTCAGTTTCTATTAGTTTGCATGTATGTATTATGAAAATGTGAAAATTGTTTTAAGGAAATTCATGCCAACAAATTATGAGCAGTTGCACGAGAATGTGGATTTGGATTTAGTTGAAGATGAATAGTAATATAATCCTGTAGGAGTACTCCTTTCTTTTCACACGCACATGCACACAGACCATGCATGCACACATACAGATATTAAGGCATCTTGAGCCATTTTTCATGCCTTGGCTTGCTACAGTCTCGTAAGAACCTTGTCTAGAAAACTTTAGGTTTTGAATTGATTGTCTTCAGCCATGGTGTTGCAAAAAGTGCATAGGGGTTTCTTGTCATTGTTTCCAGGCTTGGCCCTCATCTTTTCTGGGTAGATTGCGTGCATCTTTTTTTTGAGTTCTACTTGTAAAATGGTCAGATTTGCTTGGATGGTAAACTGCAATGCTGGTTATGAGTGAACTTCTGTTTCTACCTGTCCTGACATGGTAGCTGACCTTGAACTTGGTCAGGGACCTGACTCATTGTCAACCCCGTGACAATGAGGCTTGGATCTGATAGGCTAGATGATAGAATCAAAACAATGTTGACTGTTGACCAAAGGTCTTGGGTTTAGATTCGTGCTGGCATAACTCATGAAAGGGAAAGAAAAGAATAAAGAAAATTCCATCACGAAGCTTCAATATATTATTTCTGGTTTTTAGTTGGTTTCCTCATTTGTTTGTGATTTGCAGTTGCCATCAACTTGTATTTCAAGAGCTGCTATAATGTCAGAGAAATTAGAATCAATTGTGCGAGCTCGAGCAAGGACTACTTTATCAGGTAGGCTATTAAAGAAACAACTTAGCTGCTGTGAAGAAAATGGTGTGAGAGTCTCGGATGAAGCAAGTGTTCCTGAAATTTCCTCTGTGAGCTGTTCTTCATTAGTCACCTCAGTCGAGGAACTTGAGGGTGGTAGCAATGTGATACCGAGATTGTATCAGGAACTCTTTAATCATTTGGGGTCTGCCTTAAATGATAATGTTGTTAATTACATGAAATCCATGTGTTCTTTGAGGGATGCTCAAAGGATTGCCAAGCTGATATTATCAGAACCAAGTCCATTTGAGCAGGTGTGAAATTTAAGGTAATTGTTCCTGGTGCTCATCAGTTCTCTGTTATTCTTAAGAGTGAATTTCCATACTAATTCCTATATGCTGAGGCTTTTTGATATTGGAAAAAACCATCAGATCCTTTTGGCTTATCAAAGTGCATTGATGATCTTTTCTTTTTTATTTAATTAGTCATCCTTGTTACTTTTACCCATGTACTATCTGCATCATATTCAGCCTCCATCTTTTGTAGGGCATTGGGTTCAGTTTCTGCAACATGATCTTTTTGTCATTGCCAAAATATAAATGGTTTAGATTTTCATACGGTTGCGCATGTTGTGAAGCCAAGAATACTTGTACACTGCTATTCTCATGATGATGTCCAACAGGGAGATTGTTGGTCCTGAGACATTGTGGAAGTTGAGATGAACAGTGTTGGGGAACTGAACATAGGCTAATGGAGATCAACAAGAAAATTCTCATGATGCTTCATGCATTCACTGGAGTCTTTTCTTGTGGTGAAAATGTAGGTAATCTTTTCATGATGCTTCATGCATTCACTGGAGTCTTTATGTTTTTCTTATCATTTTCAAGGCAACGAAGTCCTCAGTTTTGAGTAGCAGAGCACATGTAAGAGGGTTGGGCACATTCTGAAATGGGCTGGGCAAACACCCTTTTGTTCTAAATGGTATTTCAGGATGTAATATTCGATAGGCCTTGCGAAGATTTGTACATATGTTTTGTATGCGTGCCATTAATGTAAAATTTGTATTGTAAAACAGGAAAAGATATTCCAGAATTGATGCAGATGGTACTCGCTTTTCGCACCATTCTTTGTTTTGGCCGAGACTAGAGAAATTTGTCAAACATGGCCAATTCACTACTCAAAATATGCCAAACATGGCCACTTGGTTTTTTTTGTTGACAGTTTTGCCCTTTTGTCACCTAACAAATTAGATGCCTTGGTCATGTAAGTTGTCGCCTGGAAAATCGGATGCCTAAATTTTTAAGCAATGAGGGCAAAAGTGTCAAGTAAACAGTAATTTTGCCTTGGTCATGTTCATTATATTTTTCAACTTGCCTTTAGCAATAATATTTTCAATAAAAGCGAGGGCCATTTATGTTATTGTCTAAAAGATATTTGATTGCCTCTTTTTTCTCTTTATGTTCACTCGTTGCTTTTGGCTACTCAAGGTGTTACTGGTTTCTTGTCTTCTACCTCTGTACGTGGACAGGATCTTTATCGTGCGGAAGGCTGTTATTCGAGTCACACCGATCAGGTCCCTACCAAGGATTATCCATCTGAGCCTGTCAATCAGCCGAGAGGAACTCTTGAGGATTTGAGGTGTCACGTAGTAAAAATAAATTGCGTGACATGGATCTATTTGGATAAATTAGTGTCATTAGACACGGATCTGGGCCTGACAGGTATCCACTTGTGAATGGGTGATGAATTAGGGCTATCAATTAGTCCATTATGATGTGATACTGGCCATGAATGGGTCTTATGAATCCTGGATTGAGCTTATTGCACTAAGTCCGATTGGATAATCAGGTCGAGGGTATATGAATCTGCAAGGTACAATTTGATTTCTGTTTAAGATCTGCAAATTTTCCACCTAAAATGCATTAAAAACAAAGATTTGACTGGGTTTCATCTTTGCTGGCTGAATGTTGGCTCACATTTGTTCTTGCCTAATTCAGGTTGTCATACCTGGGCTTGCATCTGGTACCAATACCTCAAAGCTAGACCAGTTAAGACCCAAAGGATGCCTTTGATGCAGACCAAGCTTCGGCTAAGCCTGATCCAGCTCCTAAGGTCCATATTATGCAAATAGGTCTAAACCAAGTTGATCTGGATCTGTTACTCGAGATCCATTTGATTCTAGTCACTTAAGTCGCATGGGACCCATCCCAAGGTGACATCACACCAGCCATGTGGGTCCTTCCATTAGGTGTTCCCTCATTTATTGCATGCAAGTGGGACCCAGAAGGGGTGTTCCCTCTAGAAGCCTTCATGGGAGATGTGTGAGCCCCACCAATTGACGCCACCCAAGAGCCTTCAACCCCCCTCCTCATAGAAGACATATTGACCCCTGGGCTCTCCTTAATGATCCTTGAAAGCCCGCGTGACCATGAGTTGGGCCCTTATTAGTGACTTGGAGAGGTATTACATGAGTAGAGAATTAGGTAGTACTTAATTAGTTGTTATTTATTTTATTATGCTTTGATTTGTGTAATGCTTTAATGAGAATTTCCTTGGCCTATAAAAGAAACTAGTTTTGTAAATGTGGATATGAAATTGGAAATAAACTTCTCTTTCAAAAAAATGTCTCACCATGCTCTTCTCTCTCTCTAGTTAACTTCTCCCTCTCTTGTGGACGTCTCTCTCTCTCTCTCTATTTTTTTTTTCTCTCTCTCTCTCTTCTTTTCTTACACCTGTGAGTCCTTACTCTCTTACTCATTCACCCTTCTCTAAGTAGGGACGGTAGTGGACCGGGGGACAACGGGGCCCCGCCCCATCTCGCCCCGTTTGGACAGGATGAAGGGCATGAAACGGGGATGGAGGTTAAAATCTATCCCCGTGCGGGGATGGACTTACGCTTTTCTCCGCCCGCCCCGTCCCCGATCCTTCAAGGGATGACTATAGACTAAGGGGAAATGGGGCCCCGCCCCGCCTCGCCCCCGTTTGGACCGGGGATGGAGGACATGAAACGGGGATAGAGGCGGGGGTGGAGGTTAAAATCCATCCCCGTGCAGGGATGGAGGCTCGGATTTTGAAACGGGGCGGGGGTGGAGACCTTGTCCCCCGCCCCGGTCCACTGCCATCCCTATGTCTAAGGGTTCTTCTCTTGATCAATATAAAGTGATTCAAACATTGCTTGGATTTGCCTAAGATCTAAGTAGGACCACTTCTACATGGTGATCGATGGACTGCATCAACAATATGGAGTACTCGACCCAACCCAACTGTGTACGAAGAACCTTGGCTAACCTCGGACAGACTGGACCCTTCCCTAGACATAGAACACTCCCCTTGAAACATGTAAGTCATTGAAATCCTTTTTCTAGCCCCCCTCTCAAGCTTTAACCTCTCCTAAACCCAAACATGTCCTAAATATGTTTGTTGAAAGCATTTATAAGGCCATATTGCACAAATAAAGCTCACACCTTTAAGATTCAGCTAGAGAGTATTGTATGCACGAGTGTAGTCAATATTTTGCACACAGAGAGAAAACATTTGGTACCCTCGTGGGTAAGGAACCTCCTAGCTGAAACTCATAGTGGGAGGTTGTTTTAATCATATCTAACCCTATGGATGTCTTCAACATGAACAAAAGAGTAGGAATCAACAATTGATGGCATTTTTTCAAAATAAAAATATGATTTTTTGAGGGCTGACATTTTGGTATAGTACATTGATTTTTCAACCACTGCAAAATCTTATATACATGTTAGAATAACATGATCCAAACACTAATTTCTGCTAACCCAAACATGTAGGTCATGTATGAAGGATCAGACATGCAAAAAACATTAAAAACTTAAAAAATGCCAGTTTTTTAAAAGGGGGTTCCTTACCCACAAGGGTAACAAAAACTAGCTATATATATATATATATATATATATATATATATATATATATATATATATATATATATATATATATGCAGGAAAATGTTGATCGATTTTGATATGCATTGGTGGATCATAAATATATGGTTATATGAAGAACTACATATTTGTATATATAGTTTTATGTAAACCAACTAAGAGGGACCTCAAATTTACACATGGCCCCATCCCTAGGCTATAAAGGAAGCATATGGCTGTCATGTGGCCTTATATTATCAAACTGTATGCATGTGCCTTGTTAGGTGAGAGGGCAGCATGTGGAAATTTCAAGTATTAACTGGCATCTAGATTATCTGGGGTCGTCAAAGGGTCACTACAAGAGATGTTGAGTTGAGTATTATTGCAAGCAAAGAATACTACAACAAAGTGTGGCACTCACAGGAATAGAGACCTCAAATGATGTTTGGATTTCACATCTACTGCTCATGTTTCTTCACTATATAATTGTTATTCAACTCGTATAGATAGTTTGTAAAGGATGTTATTGAAATAGTTTTTTTTTCTAAGCACCAACTAATTCATAACGGGTGATGGCATCTTTGCGAATCATTGGAGTACATATTCATTTTTGTCCTAGTCATACAAAATCTAAAGAAACATAACATGAATGAGGACGATTAAGCAAGTGCATGCCATGTTTAGACTTGATATTTACATGTTTTGCATGAATGCATGTTATTACATTTAGAATTCTTTTCCTTTTTGACAAGCAAGCGGATCAGTTCTCGAATCAGAACCGTATACATAGGGACCATGACAACTGTCCATACCCGTTGGATTATACGGGTAGTGATTTAAAATAGATTTTCTTTTTAACGTGTGTGTATATATATATATATATTCAGAAATCATTGATCAAGTCGCAACATTCGTGTATCATCGATATCATATTATTTTTTTTATCACTGAACTGGAACAGCTGAACTAAACGGGCCCAACCCCAATAGGGACTGGTCTGATCTTTTTCAAAGGAACTAAGTCCAGGTCCGATCCATAAGCGAATCAGACCCATGAAATATGCACAATATTTTTTTATCACTTTATTAATCAGTCCCGGCACGACCAGAGACTGATCTGAGTGGTTTTACACTCATATGCATGACTGATCCAAGTATGGATTAGTCCATGCATTCCTATATCGATTTTGGTGCTTGGTGAGTCTGAACCAATATCGTTTTCGTTATAATGAGTAGATAAAAATGCATGCACTTATCATTGTAAAACAGAAAAATATTAATGCATGAGTGACTTTAATTATATTTATTTAAGTTTTTTTTACGTGATGTATGTCATGCTTAAATAAATGCACAAACATTTAGGGTTTTCACTTCCTGTGGCTACTATAGAGGCTTAACCTGGATCAGGACCACGACTCAAGAGAGGTATTTTCAAATAAGTTGTAGCTTAATCCTGGTGAGACACCTTTCACCAGTCCTGGGTAAAGGATGACATAGTTGAGAGAGAGCTCTCAACACCACCATCGACTTCACTCATAAGTTTCTTAACCTGCCACCCCGCGACTAATGTGGAGGTTTCTCTTATCTTCGTGGTTAGGAAGAAGCAACATTTCGTATTCAAAAACTTATTTCACAAAGCCTAGAGTACCGCTTATCCTCTCATTGTAAGCCTCAATAGAATTAATGTTCACAACATAATATTTCAATTACATTAACTCTATTATTTTCTTGCACACATATAATGAATCTATCACTAAGATTCAAGCCTCCAATTTGGGCATATAGATGCATGATTCAATGCAAACAATGCTTTCAAAACATGCATGCAAATTATAACACATTCACTCTTCATTCCTACATTCATTCATAGATATTAAACATAATTAATAATATACATCATACATAATTACATGTCACACTGCAATGCACATGCATATGAAATTCAAAAGTAGTGTTCATTCTTTCATTGGCATGTAATAACAATTATCCAATGTCATGATTATAAGGGATTTAAAACATGTAATTTATATAATATTCAAGGTCACAATTGCATGTTAATTTAGCATTCAAAACCGTGCATTAACATCAAGAGTTTATACTTCGCGTAACTTAACCGGCCCATATTCGGTTCGGGACCTAGTTAGGCAAGATTTGCCCTGTTATTATAGCAGTCACTATTCTGTATACAGACTTGTACCAAAACTCATTTATATACATAACGTGTACATTTTTGTTAACCTTTATACACTATAAGCCGTTCGTAAAAACTTCTCTGAACGAGAGAGATACAAACATTTTACCGAACAGGGGTCGGTTGCCACATACATAAATAGTGTTACTCGAACAAGTAGCGACCAAATCATATCATATATGTTTTTTTTTTCTTTTTAGTTATGGGGCAGTCACCCTTAACCACCAATCATCGCATGACTCTTTGTCGAGACTGAAGCTAAGCTGTAGCTAGTTTTAGGTGACCATGCAGCCTATTATAACCTAGCCGAGGTGCGCCAGCAAGGTCGCAACTTGCTAAGCACCTAGGGCGGTTGTGCGAGCTGGGTCAGACTATCACGACCATATAAGTGCAGGTATGTAGTCAACCCTATAACAATTTATATGTTATCATTTTGGACGTGGCATTAATTTATGCAGGCAAATGTTGATCGATTTTGATATCTATTGGTGGATCATAAATATATGGTTATATAAAGAACTACATATTTCTATATATAGTTTTCTGTAAACCAACTAAGAGGGACCTTAAATTTACACATGGCCCCTTCTCTAGGCTATAAAGGAAGCATCTGGCTGCCATGAGAGCTTATATTATCAAATTGTATGCATGTGCCTTGTTATGTGAGAGGGCAACATGTGGAAATTTTCATGTATTAACTGGCATCCAGATTATCTTGGATCGTCAAAGGGTCACTACAAGAGATGTTGAGTTGAGTATTATTGCAAGCAAAGAATACTACAACAATGTGTGGCACTAACAGGAATAGAGACCTCAAATGATGTTTAGATTTCATATCTACTACTCATGTTTCTTCACTAGATACTTGTTATTCAACTCGTATATATAATTTGCAAAGGATGTTATTGAAATAATTTTTTTTTCTAAGCACCAACTCATTCATAACGGGTGATGGCATCTTTGTGAATCATTGGAGTACATATTCATTTTTGTCCTAGTCCTACAAAATCTAAAGAAACACAACATGAATGAGAAGGACGATTAAGCAAGTGCATGCCATGTTCAGACTTGATATTTACATATTACATTCAGATTTTTTTTTGCTTTTAATTGACAAGCAAGCGGATCAGTTCTCGATCGGAATGGGTAGCGGTTTAAATTAGATTTTCTTTTTAGATTATATATTATTATTTTTTTCAGAAATCATTGATCAAGTTGCAACAATCGTGTATTATCAATATCACATTATTTTTTTTTATCACTGAATCGGAAATGCTGAACTAAACAGGCCCAACCCCAAATAGGGACTGGTCTGATTTTTTTAAAGGAACTGGGTTCAGATTCGATCCTTAAGGGGATCAGACTTAGGAAATATGCACAACGTTTTTTGTTCTTTTTTTTAATTTTTTTAATCACAGTTCATTGATCAGTCCTGGCATGACCAGGGACTGATCTGAGTGGTTTTACACTCATATGCATGACTGATCCAGGTATGGATCAGTTCATGCATTCCTATATCGGTTTTTGTAATCGATTTCGGTGCTTGGTGGGTCTGAACCAATTTCGATTCTGTCATAAATTGGGATCGATATACAGGTTCAAATCTGTATGCACCTGAAGTATGTTTAGCCTACGCGTATCGTGTTAGAGTCCGCTAGGTCAAATTTGAAAGCCAGATGGTTTTATGGGCTTAGTTTACAGAGGTATTCTTCGAAGCCTACTTCTCAAAGCACGAGAAGGTTAAGAAGATGCAAGAATTTCTAGATCTCCAGCAAGGTGCCATGTCAGTGCCTGATTATATCACTAAGTTCTAAGGACTTGAATGTTTTTGCCCTATTCATAACGCCTTTCATGTGTCTATGCTGCAAAAGTATGTTCATAACCCTTCGCATGTCATTCAGTATGAGAACATGAAAGTGCAGGAAGACTTGACTGTGTTAGAAAGATCGATATTGATTATAGATCGACGTGATCAAGTTTTGCGATAAAAAATGATTCCATTGATCAAAGTGCACCACCAACACCTTGGCATTGAGATGTGCACATGGGAATCAGAGACCAGCATAAAAAAAAAGTACCCCAACTTATTTGATAGTTATTGTAATGATATTTGGTGGACGAAATCCTTTTTAAAAAGGGTAAAATATAAAACCCAGGAAATTTCAGGAATTTATATAAGAATTTTTGTAATCAATGCAATTTTTTCCCCTGTTTAATGAACCTATATGATTGATTTGTGTAAACTACTATGTTTCTGGTTTAACTTTGGTACAATTAACAATTAGTGACTAATTAATAAATAAATAAAAAAATTTAATTAATTAGCAACTAAATACACTACAACAGAGCAGTAGATTAGCGACGACCACCTTTCGTCGCTAATCCGTCGCTAATCCGTCGCTAACCATGTTAGCGACGGATTAGCGACAACGCGGCGACAGTATGCTTACGTCGCGAATATTTCGACGCTAACTGGCGACGGAATTATTCCGTCGCCAAGTCCGTCGCTAATTGCGACGGAATAACGAGCGCTATATTCCGTCGCCAATCCGCCGGTACTAAACGGCGACCACGGCGTGGCGACGGATTTAATTCCGTCGCTAAGCCGTCGCTAGATTAATATGAATAGCGACGGAATCATCCGTCGCTAATCCGTCGCAAAAACGAAAAAAAATAAAAAAAAATTTATTTAAAAATTAATTACGGAGAACTGTACAATTTATATTTCCTGTACAATTTATATTTCCTGTAAATAAAAAACAAACCACACAAAAAAATTCATATAACAAGTATCTATAATAATTAATCGTTCCACCTTAAAACTAAAAAGTTTAATTATTTACAATTCAACAATTACAATTAGGAAAAATAAAAAAAATAGAACTTCTTCAACACAGTCCTCTAATCATCGCCAAGATTTTGTGCGTCTTCTTGTTCATTGTCTTTATCTGTCCCTTCAGCTCCACTACCCTGATTATCGCTAGCAGCCTACACAAGAAAAGAACAGTCAGTATTGATAAACAAAATATAATGAAATAAATTACACACTATATGTGATTCTATCATGTGCTCATGTGTGATCTAAGGCAATAAAAAAACTCTATATGTGATTCTATCATGCTCATATGTGTGCTAAGGCAGTCAAAAAATTGAATATGTGATTATAGCATGTTCATATGTGTTCTAAGGCATATAAAAAAACTCTATATGTGATTCTACCATGCTCAGATGTGCTTTGAGGCAAGCAAAAAACTATATATGTGATTCGATCATGCTCGTATGTGTGCTAAGGCAGTAAAAAAATTGAATATGTGAATATAGCATGCTCATATGTGCTCTAAGGCAGGCAAAGCCAAAAATTTTATATGTGATTCTATCATAAATGATATATAACATGTTCATATGTGTTCTAAGGCAGTTAAAAAACTCTATATGTTATTATAGCATGTTCATATGTGTGCTAAGGCAGTCAAAAAACAGAATATGTGATTATAATATGCTCATATGTGTTCTTAGGCAGTAAAAAAACTGAATATGTGATTATAGCATGCTTATGTGTTCTAATGCAATCAAAAAAACTTTATATGTGATTCTATCATGCTCATATGTGCTCTAAGACAGACAAAAAGTTAAATATATATATATATGTGATTCTATCATGCTCATATGTGTGCTAAGGCAGTAAAAAAATTGAATATGTGATTATAGCATGTTCATATGTGTTCTAAGGCATCTAGAAAAACTCTATATGTGATTCTACCATGCTCAGATGTGCTTTAAGATAGTCAAAAAAACTATATATGTGATTATACCTGAGGGGGACCTGGAATCGAAGATCCCCTATCCTGAACAGCGGCCTTGATCTCATTTCGGAGAAAGGGGGCGACGGTGTATTGGAAGTAGTTATTCAGTGATTCATTAATGATCTCGCGTACATCATCACCGGAAAGAATAGTCGGCTGCTTGGAGCTTATGTCGGCGCAAGAAGTTGGTGAGCCGTAACTGGAAGAACCAATAACTGGTGAAGTGTTCATATTACTCCCAAACCCGAACACGCGACCTTTTTTGGGTTCACCTGCTGCAGTCACCCATGCTGTAGGATCAAATGATGGATGCTGAGTAGCGTCTTCACCATATCGCTCTACCATTTGTTGCTCATATGCCTCCTACAAAATAATGTTTAAAGTATTCATTAATAATTAATGATAACATTATGATGACTTGCATATATATTGCAATGATTATTAATAGAATTAATACATACCGTTGTCGTTCTCGCCTTCTCTGATACGAAGACTCCCGTGGTCTTCCGTTTATGTGTTTCTACAAACACATCCTTATATGGTACACTGCCTCCTTTTTCTGCTTCCTGCGAAGTTAAATGACAAAAGATTTAGTACACAAATTTGCAACTATACTTATAAAATTAATATTATATATTGATGAGTTACCATTTTCTTTAGGTGGCTCCCAAATGTCTTAGATCCACCTGTGTGTAGATGGGCTTCGGGCATCTTCGATCGATTTTGTGAAGCCTTCGCAGAGCGATTTTTAAATGCATCTCCCGCCCACATATCGCACATTTCATCCCAGTAATCTCTCCTGATAGTAATAGGACCATGGCCCTTCCACAGTAATGGATCATCTACTACGCCAGATGCTTTTTTTGCTGCAGTCTTCATAGTGTGCAGCATGTCTGCAAATCGATTGGCAGCCACCTTCTGCCACACCTTCCTTGCATCATTTTCTTCCACCGTAGTTGCAAAGCGATTCGAAGCCTACAAATATTTTCAGAAAGTTAGTAGACATTGCTTAAATAAATTAAATATGAAACACATTAACTATGAGGAACAACTGTATACCATGAATGAGGACCACAATCTGTCTAATACCTCCTTTGGGTACTCTTTCCATTGAGCAACTGGTCCTGGTAGATGTTGAAGAAGTGAATTCCTAATCTCCCGTACTACTTCTTGTGGCTCAAACCTCGTGCTGCACATGAATTGTTACACAGTAAATATCAATATAAAATATTTAAAAGATATGCAATAATTGAAAACAAAATACTTACGGTCGATTATCGATATACACTATTCGAATGAGTCTTCTTGTGCCAGCCTGTGAAGACCCTGTTTCCTGTGTTGGCTGTTGACTTGTGCGATCAACTGGTGTAGGTGGGTCGTATACAGGCGCAACATCATCTGTAAAAAAATACACACCAAGTTCTCAGAATGTGCATTTGAACTAATCAAGCATCTAATTAGTTATATGATATACCTATCACAGGAGCCCGTGAAGATGAAGGTTGAGCCTGGCTACTACTGGATGAGCGACCACTATAACCTCCACGAACCATATTCTAACAAATAACATATGTCATACAATACATTCAAATAATTCACATCAAGTATTACAATGCATTCAAGTCATTCACATCAAGCATTGCAATGCATTCAAATAATTCAAATCATTGACATCAAGTATTGCACTAATTCAAATCATTCGTTAATTGCATAAATTATAATACATTCAGATAAATTACAATGCATTCGAATCATTCGTATCAAGTATTACAATACATTGAAATAAAATTTTTAATCATTCACACCAAGTATTGCAATACAACTCACATCAAGTATTACAATGCATTTAAATAGAGGTTTGTAGTATAAGATTTTTTTCACTAGCTTGAGAATTCTTCCTCGTCACTAGTTTGACTTTCTTCTTCTTCTTCTTCTTCTTCTTCTTCTTCTTCTTCTTCTTCTTCTTCTTCTTCTTCTTCTTCTTCATTGTTTGCCCATCCACTTGGTACATCATTTGGATCACATTCCTCTATGAATGTTTCATCATCCAATGGAGATATGACATGCATATCATGCGCAACATCGTGACCATAAGCGAAGTCACAGACATCATCTGATTGATAGTAATCACTGTCTTCAGCTAACTCATCTTCTTGTAACTGATCATACTCGGGGTATAGTTTGGATTTCACCTTGCAAACTGCTGCAATCTAGGAGTGATAGGAAAGTAGCGGAGCGACTTGTATGAAACTTCCTTTGATCTCGTGCTACCATTGCCTCTTGTCTTTGGCTTGAACCGAGGATGCCCACATGACGGGCATGATATGTCGTTTTCCTGCTCCTTGAAATACAACATGCAGTGATTTGGACAAGCATCAATCTTTTTGTAACCCATACCTAGAGCGTTGACCATAACTTTCGCACGATAGAAATTTTGTGGCAATTTCTCATCTTTAGGCAACATACTCTTCACAATCATGCACAAACGGTCAAAACATGATTGACTCAAATTATACTCGGACTTCAAATTCATTAGTTGAAGAACTGCAGACAAGATAGTGTGACTCTCACAACCGTTCCAAAGTGGCTCATCAGCATCTCTAAGTAAATCATAAAATCTACTAGCTGCATCGTTTGGTGATTCTTCATCTACGACAGTTCTTACATCACTAGAACTCATAGCAGAACCCAGTTCTGTTCCTGCAGCATCAAATATCAAATTCGTATATGGATTATCGTGCACCACATTCACCCGTGCATCAAAATCGTTTCTAAATTCTTCTCCATGAAACGTCCAGTTCTGATAATCACTCACAAAACCCTTCCTGTATAGGTGATGTCTAACGCCATGAGGTTCTACAAATCGATTATTCTTACAAATCTTGCAGGGACACCTAATCCGACCTGTGGGATCTACCGTACTGACACTTGCCGTTGCAAATTCAATAAAACTGTCGACACCATCCATATATTCATGCGATAACTCATTGTCTACTATCCTACGGTACATCCATTCACGGTTTGCAGTCATTCTGTCGTATGATGTTACGAATAGTATCCTAACCAGTTAAAAGAGAACCATCAGAATACTATGATGAAGAAAATATCAAATTTATCATGCAATATATGATGTCATACAATCACAAGAATTATGATGCATGCATTGATAACTTAATATTTTCATGTGCAAACTATTCATGACACGATACATTCATTTGAAGCATGCTTTCAGTATACAATTTCACATGGAAGACATAATCAAATTGAAAGTAACTACATGTAAGCATGGATACAATCACATCAAACATTGCAATACATCGAAATAATTCATATCAAACAAATATCAAACATGTACCTGCAGCAAACACACTTCAATATCCCACTAACTACTACCATGCATAGCATGGACTCCGTACTCCAAAAATAAGAACACTTCCATATTCATACATTAAAATCATGCTCAGCATGATCTCCGAACTCCAACAAAGTAGTCATAGATATCAACAACTAAGTGAGTGTGTGAACAATAAAGTGTTATATTCAATAAATTAAATAACATGTGATGCGCTTGCATCACTTACTCACCACGGGTATTTACCCGATTTACATTGTTTTTGTCACTTACTTACCACGGGTGGCGGGGCACAAGCAAGTTCTGTTGAGAAATCTGCAAAAAAAAATGATGTTTTAAAATGAAGTCACCATGAAATTATTCGACCCTATTAAATCATAAAACCTTAAAATACAAGAAAATAAATTATAAATAAACCAAAACATCATAAACTATAAGAAAAATAAACCATAAAATTAAATAAAAAAGCCACAATTTAAACCTTAATCAAACAAGGAAAAAACCTGCCAAAATCAAATACAAAAAAATCCTTCATCAAATTAACTAAAAAGTATTAATTAAAAAAATGTGATTTAAATCCCTAATTATAGAAAATAAAAATAAAAACTCTAAATAAATAAAAAAAACCTAATCAAATTAACTATAAAAGCCTCAATTAAAAAATTTTGATTTAAAGTCCTAACCAAATTAACTAAAAATCCTTAATTAAAAAAATTATGATTCAAATCCCTAATCATAGAAAATAAAAATAAAAGCTCTAATCAAATCCAAGAAAACCCTAATCAAATTAACTATAAAATGCCCTAATTTTTAAATTTTGATTCAAAGCCCTAATAAAATAAAATCAAATAAAAAACCCTAATTAAATTAACTACAAATAGCCTTAATTTAAGAAATTTGATTCAATTGCTTAATAAATGAAAATCAAAATAAAAAATCCTAATCAATGAAAATCAAAGAAAACTAAACAATAAAAATAAAATAAAAACCCTAATTTCTGAAAAAAGAAAAAAAAGAGCAAGAAACCAGGGGGTCGACCCCCGGCCGGACACGGCAGGGGGTCGACCCCCGGCCGGACATCAAAAGGGGTTGACCCCCTGCCGGACAAGGCAGGGGGTTGACCCCTGGCCGGAGACGGCAAGGGGGTCGACCCCGGCCGGACAAGGCAGGGGGTTGACCCCCTGCCGGACATCAAAAGGGGTTGACCCCCTGCCGGGATTGACCCCCTGCCGGACACGGCGGGGGGTCGACCCCCGGCCGGACATGGCGGGGGGTCGACCCCCCCCCCCCCCCCCCCCGGCCGGACACGGCAGGGGGTCGACCCCCTACCAGGGTTGACCCCCGGCCGGACACGGCAGAGGGTCGACCACCTACCGGGGTCGACCGCCTGGCAGAGTCGACCCCCTGCCGGAAAACGCAGGGGGTCGACCGCCTGGCAGAGTCGACCCCCTGCCGGAAAACGCAGGGGGTCGACCGCCTGGCAGAGTCGACCCCCTGCCGGAAAAAGCAGGGGGTCGACCTCCAATCCATTTACGTACCTGCGGTTGCTCCGGGCAGCGACGGCGGCAGCGGAAGGTTGACGGAAGGAAGAGGGCGGCAGGAGGGAGAGGGCGGCGGGCGGGAGCAGCGAAAGGAGAAAGGAAAAAGAGGGCTGGGATTAGGGGTAATGCGACATATAGCGACGGCTTAGCGACGGATTAATTCCGTCGCTAAGCCATCGTAATTCAAAAAACAAAAAAGGCGACAGAAAATATTTTGTCGCCTAGGCCGTCGCTACGTTGCGACGGAATCTTAGCCGTCGCAATTCCGTCGCTAACTATCGTATTTATTGCGACAAAACATTCTCTCGCAAAATCCGTCGCTACTTAGCGACGGATTTTGCGAGGGAATGTTTTCTGTCGCTAGTTTCGTAAAATTCTACAAATATAGCGATGGATTCATTTCTCTCGTTAATCTGTCGCTAAGTAGCGACGATATAACTCCGTCGCTAAATTCCGTCGCTAATCAACTATTTTTTTGTAGTGATATAACTATTAATTTATTGGTTGAATAAATTAAATTGATTGCTAATTACCTTGTTAAATCATAAATAATTATGCAAGTTAATTAAACCATAGTTAGTAGAAAACTAATCCTAAGTATTGAATAATAAAATTATTTAGACTTATTGGATTTGGACCAGGTCCAATTGGATTGGATCTAATTGAGGATCCAATATATAGTGACTTTGTGTTGAAAGTTTAAAAAAAATAAATAAAAAATAAAACAGTTAAAGAAAATAAAAATAAATATAATATTTAGCATCTAATCGGACTATGGTTGGTTAGAGTTGGTTTTGAACCAACCTATTCAAATTGGATGAAACGATTTTCAAGAGGATGCTCCTTGAAAATTGCATAGAGGAGTGGAGCCCACTTGATGGGGACCTCTCATCTCTTTTCTCTATCCCAAAAGATCTCTTAAGAACCAAAACTCAATCTTTATGTTAATCCAAAATGCATAATTCTTTTTGAACTTTCTTTTAGCTTGTTTCTATTTTGGTGAAATTATGAAAAAGAAAAAATCTCCTCGAAAATTGGTTTTTGTGAGAAGGGGCTTGACTCAAGCTTCACCCTCTATCTCCCCTCATTTTCTCTCAACTACACATCACCACCAACATCTCTCCCTCCCAATTTCATGATTTTGGAGAAGGGTTCAAGCCCAACCCCTCTCATTTGTGTAGTTCCTTCTCTCCCTTGTTCTCTCTCCCTCTCCACCAAAATTATTGGAGAACCTTGAAGCTCTTTCCCTCTAACTTCATTTGGTGTAGTGCGAGGTACCTATTGGGACTTCACCCTACACGTTTTGATAGGAGGTTTCTTTGTTATCTTGCTAGTGTTCATGTTCATCTCCTCAATATAAGTAAAAATAACTCACATTTTGATTGTTGATATTATGACATTTATCCACCATATCTATATGTATTTTTTTATAATATATATATATATATAGTTGATATGTATAAAAAAAACCATACTAATGTCTTTAAAAGCTTTCAATGGTTTATTTTTGTATAAACTCAAAATGTTTATGGAGCTACTGGTTTGTATCTCATTTTGTCTCTCTTTAGATCTAGATGCTTATATGGATATATATTCATCTAGATGCTTATATGGATGTATGTTCATCTTGGTGCTCATATATGTTAGTTCAACTAGATGCTCATATGAAGGTTAGTTCATCTAGATGCTCATATGTATGTTAGTTTCATTTAAATGCATGTATGCTAGTTTCATCTAAATGCATATGTATGTTAGTTTCATTTAAATGCATGTATGCTAGT